>NW_027195043.1:375000-387500 GCF_038502225.1 Cherax quadricarinatus
GGATTGACAACAGAGACCGCTACCTCAGCCACAAATAAGGGGACTGTAGGGAAAGAAGGAGCAAAACTGCATGTAGAAGCTCTATCAGTGGAGACTGTAGTAAATGAAAGAGCTAAGCTATATGTGGAGGCCCTAAAAGACCACAACAGAGCCCAGGGAAAGCCGAGATGGGAAAATGACAGGCCACTGAGCCCATGTACAGTAGCTAGTGAAACTGAAGAAAGGAAAGCTGCAATGGAGGAAATCAAATTGAATGAGGGGATACACAGGGATATGCAGTGGGAGAATGAAAGGGTGAGGTCAGTCTTTGTGTATGGGCTACAGGAAGTTGAAGGGGAAACATATGAAGCAAGAAAACAAGGGGAAAAAAAAGCAATTGAAAGCATCATGAAAGTAATCGGAGAAGACGACATGACCCAGCTGGAAAATTTTCGGAGAATAGGGGGGTTTGTAAAAAAAAGAAACCGGCCAGTGAAAGTGACCTTCAAGGCAGAATCGACTCGGAACAGGATACTGCAGGAAAAAGCACGATTAAGGGACATGCCGGGATACAGGAAGGTGTATCTCGACCGCGACAGAACACAAGACGAAAGGCGGAAACTGAGAGAGATGGTACAAAGGCGAAAGGAGGAAAGAGAGGGGATGGAGAAGACAGACAGGAGATCCCAGACACAGGAAGATCAAATACAACCTCCCTCACAGCTTCCTATAGAAGCCTCCCAACCAGGTCAACCCCAGTGCAGCCAAACACTCTAAACCACAACACCCATGCCATATCCAATGCCCCCACCCACTACATTACAAACTCCACCCCCACAGCAACCACCCATAGTTCCTTATCAGGTCTCCCACTTCCCCAACCCCAATACACCTCCCAGACCACAGTCTTAGAAAAGAAGTTGAAGGTATGGTATACAAATGCAGATGGAATCACAAATAAGTATGAGGAGTGGCACGAAAGAATCAAGGAGACATCCCCAGACATAATAGCACTCACAGAAACAAAACTCACCAGAATAATAACAGATTCAATCTTTCCACCCGGATATCAAATCTTCAGGAAAGACAGAGGGAGGAGAGGGGGAGGAGGAGTTGCACTGCTCATTAAAAGCCAGTGGGGTTTTGAGAAAATGGAAGGAATGGATGGCACGGGTGAAAGGGACTACTTAGCAGGAACAATCCAGTCTGGGGGACATAAGGTGATAATTGCAGTAATGTACAACCCACCACAGAACTGCAGGAGACCAAGAGAAGAATACGATGAAAGCAACAGAGCCATGGTCGACACACTAGCCGAGGTGGCCAGGAGAGCACACGTGGGGGGAGCAAAGTTACTAGTTATGGGTGATTTCAATCACAAGGAGATTGACTGGGAAAACCTGGAGCCCCATGGGGGTTCCGAAACATGGAGAGCCAAGATGATGGATGTAGTACTGGAAAACCTCATGCATCAACATGTTAGAGACACTACCAGAGAGAGAGGAGAAGATGAACCAGCAAGACTGGACCTTGTATTCACCTTGAGTAGTTCAGACATCGAGGATATCTTGTATGAAAGGCCCCTGGGAGCTAGTGATCATGTGGTTCTGTGCTTCGACTACATAGTTGAGCTCCAAGTGGAGAGAGTAGCAGGAATAGGATGGGAAAAACCAAACTACAAAAGGGGGAACTACTCAGGCATGAGGAACTTCCTTCAAAACATTCAGTGGGAGAGGGAACTGACAGGAAAACCAGTACAAGAAATGATGGACTATGTGGCAACAAAATGCAAGGAGGCAGAGGAGAGGTTTGTTCCCAAGGGAAACAGAAATAATGGGAAGAACAGAACGAGTCCTTGGTTCACCCAAAGGTGTAGGGAGGCAAAAACTAGGTGTACTAGAGAATGGAAAAGGTACAGAAGACAGAGAACTCAGGAAAATAAAGAGATTAGCCGAAGAGCCAGAAATGAATATGCACAGATAAGAAGGGAGGCTCAGCGACAATATGAAAATGACATAGCATCGAAAGTCAAGACTGACCCGAAGCTGTTGTACAGCCACATCAGGAGGAAAACAACAGTCAAGGACCAGGTAATCAGACTGAGGAAGGGTGATGGGGAATTCACAAACAACGACCGAGAGGTATGTCAGGAGCTCAACACGAGATTTAAAGAAGTATTTACAGTGGAAACCAGTAGGACTCCAGGAAATCAGAACAGGGGGGTACACCAGCAAGTGCTGGATGAGGTACATATAACCAAGGAGGAAGTGAAGAAGCTGCTATGCGAACTTGACACCTCAAAGGCGGTGGGACCAGACAACATCTCTCCATGGGTCCTTAAAGAGGGAGCAGAGATATTGTGTGTGCCATTAACAAAGATCTTCAACACATCATTTGAAACTGGGCAACTCCCTGAGGTATGGAAGATGGCAAATGTAGTCCCAATTTTTAAAAAGGGAGACAGACATGAGGCACTAAACTACAGACCTGTATCACTAACGTGTATAGTATGCAAGGTCATGGAGAAGATCATCAGGAGGAGAGTGGTGGAGCACCTGGAAAGAAACAAGTGTATAATTGACAACCAGCATGGTTTCAGGGAAGGAAAATCCTGTGTCACAAATCTACTAGAGTTTTATGACAAGGTGACAGAAGTAAGACAAGAGAGAGAGGGGTGGATCGACTGCATTTTTTTGGACTGCAAAAAGGCCTTCGACACAGTTCCTCACAAGAGGTTACTGAAAAAGATAGAAGATCAGGCACACATAACAGGAAAGGCACTGCAATGGATCAGAGAATACCTGACAGGGAGGCAACAACGAGTCATGGTACGTGACGAGGTGTCAGAGTGGGCGCTTGTGACAAGCGGGGTTCCACAGGGGTCAGTCCTAGGACCTGTGCTGTTCTTGGTATATGTGAACGACATAACGGAAGGGATAGACTCAGAAGTGTCCTTGTTTGCAGATGATGTGAAGTTAATGAGAAGAATCAAATCGGATGAGGATCAGGCAGGACTACAAAGAGACCTGGACAGGCTGCAAGCCTGGTCCAGCAACTGGCTCCTTGAGTTTAACCCTGCCAAATGCAAAGTCATGAAGATTGGGGAAGGGCAAAGAAGACCGCAGACACAATATAGTTTAGATGGCCAAAGACTGCAAACCTCACTCAAGGAAAAAGATCTGGGGGTGAGTATAACACCGAGCATATCTCCTGAGGCGCACATAAATCAGATAACTGCTGCAGCATACGGGCGCCTGGCAAACCTACGGATAGCGTTCCGATACCTCAGTAAGGAGTCGTTCAAGACCCTGTATACCATTTACGTCAGGCCCATACTGGAGTATGCAGCACCAGTTTGGAATCCACACCTAGTCAAGCACGTCAAGAAATTATAGAAAGTGCAAAGGTTTGCAACAAGACTAGTCCCAGAGCTACGGGGATTGTCCTACGAAGAAAGGTTGAGGGAAATCGGCCTGACGACACTGGAGGCCAGGAGGGTCAGGGGAGACATGATAACGACATATAAAATACTGCGCGGAATAGACAAGGTGGACAAAGACAGGATGTTGCAGAGATGGGACACAGACACAAGAGGTCACAATTGGAAGTTGAAGACTCAGATGAATCGAAGGGATGTTAGGAAGTATTTCTTCAGTCATAGAGTAGTCAAGTCATGGAATAGTCTAGAAAGTGAAGTAGTGGAGGCGGGAACCATACATAGTTTTAAGGCGAGGTATGATAAAGCTCATGTAGCAGGGAGAGAGAGGACCTAGTAGCAATCAGTGAAGAGGCGGGGCCAGGAGCTATGACTCGACCCCTGCAACCACAAATAGGTGAGTACAAATAGGTGAGTACACACACACACGCGCGCGCACACACACACACACACACACACACACACACACACACACACACACACACACACACACATACACGCACACACACACACACACACACACACACACACACACACACACACACACATACACACACACACACACCTACACACACACACACACACACACACACACACACACACACACACACACACACACACACACACACACACACACACACTCGCACGCACACACACACACACATACACACACACACACACACACACACACACACACACACATACACGCACACACACACACACACACACACACACACACACACACACACACACACACACACGCACACACACACACACACACACACACACACACACACACACACACACACACACACACACGCACACACACACACACGGGGGCAGGAGCTCGGACTCGACCCCCGCAACCTCAACTAGGTGAGTACACAAACGTACCTTTGATTTAATAACATAAATCAATTAGCTAGCACAAAAGTGCTAGCACAGAACAAATGACTATTACACGGACCACCAATTATTTATTTCGTGTTTGTAATGAGCTTCACGTCTCTGGCACATATAATAAAAGTGAAGCTATTTTTTCCCATAAAGCAAATAATAGGTGAGCTCGTCTTTTTGTCTTGGTATTGTGTGGTAAATAAATAACTTGAAAAAATTATATACCGGATCGCTGTTATTGTTTTTTTTTGTGGGAGTGACATGTATGTATTTTTTGTTCGTTGTCTTGTGGAGAGGGTGGAGTGGGGTAGGGTTAGGAGTGGGGTAGGGTTAGGAATGGGGTGGAGTTAGGAGTGCAGAGAGGGGTAGGAATAGTGAGTAGAGAGGGGAAGAGGAAATGGGGGCGAAAGAGATGGAGTGAGAAAGGAGATGGACAGGAGACAGAAGGAAGTGGGGGATAAAAGGAGAGATAGAGAGAGAGAGAGAGAGAGAGAGAGAGAGAGAGAGATAGATAGATAGATAGAGAGAGAGAGAGAGAGAGAGAGAGAGAGAGAGAGAGAGAGAGAGAGAGAGAGAGAGAGAGAGAGAGAGAGAGAGAGAGAGAGAGAGAGAGAGAGAGAGAGAGAGAGAGAGAGAGAGAGAGAGAGAGAGAGAGAGAGAGAGAGAGGAAAAGGGAGAGGGAGGAAGGAAGGAATAATAGGGCACTGGTGCAGTGTTCATTGTTAACCGCTTCCCCCTCACTCCATCCCTCTCCCCTCAGGCTTAGGTGCTTGTGTACATTGTCAACTTTCTCCCCTTGGTGGTGTACACACTGTACAGGTGACACCTAAACCCCTTAAATTCGGTATATATAAACTGAAAAAGAAACCTAATATTAACATTGCATCAAATGTATATAAATATACATTGCCAGCCAGGTGAGGACTTAGACGCATGTGCTACTTGTGGGTATTTTTAATTATATACAGAAGACGGTGGAAGACGATGTAATCAGTCCCTCAGTCTAGGAGCAGGTGATGAGCACAGTAGTCTTAAAGCTGAAGTAGAGGCAAGAAGATTGGTGCTTAAATACTGGAGTGAGATGAGGTGATGTAGACGAAGGCATTGTCACTGGTAGGCGGGATTCCCCAGTGGAAATAGGTCATACCCAAGTGATGGGCCGGGAGGTAGCAAGCAGGTTATGGTGATGTTCTCTGTACCAAGATACCGTGATGATGTATCTGACATATTCAGACACAGTAACATCAAGTCATCTTCGTATAGAAGACACCATAACCTGCCTATTAACTCTTGGTCAAGTCAGGACAGTTGGGTTAAATTTATGGATAGGGCATTGTGTCTTGGAGATAGGAAGAGGAGGCAGAGGGTGTGTTTTCCTGGGGCCAGGAGGGAGGACATTGTTAGCCATATGGACAACATTGTGAGATGTAATGGAAGCAATCCTATTATGTCTTAGTGTTGAAGGCAATGATGTCGGGAGTCATAGGGGTGAAGACCTGATTAGCAGGAATAGGTCAGTGATACAAAATTAGAACGAAGAGAGGGAACCCTGTAATATGTGGTATTCTGCTGATGAGAGGAGCTGGAAACGAAATGGCTGTCTGGGGCAGTTAGTGTCAATTGTTGGCTGGACAAACACTGTAAGAACATTGCTGCACCATTTATAGGCAATTGAGAATTCGAAAATAGGGATAATTTGGTAAAAGTCCCCAATTTTCGTTCTATCAGTTAGACTTCCAAAACACTTGTCTAGTCTTGACTGGGGTTGTCTAATGATTCTATTGTAGATCATACAATGATCATAGGTACTGCGAATATAACTCGTTTATTAAATAATATGCAACGTGCTCGAAGTATATTCACCAGAGAGAAATTTGGTCAAATAACGAACGAAAATGGTTGATTAGAAGAGTAAATATTTATTAGGAGCGAAAAGAGGAATTTTTAGGCGCATCAAAAGAGAAATTAACTTTGTTGAAAATGGTATAAAATACCGAAAAGCTAAAGATTAAGACACATGTTTAACAGTTGGTTATCTTTATTGGTGAAACGTTTCGCCTACACAGTAGCCTACTGTGTAGGCGAAACGTTTCCACAATAAAGATACCCAACTGTTGGACATGTCTTCAGAGGTTAGCTTTACTGACCAATACGTTCTTCATAAAAGAGAGGTTAAAAAAGGGGATTTAGGAGGGCTAAATGAGACTGAAATTGAAGTAGCTAGAGAATCAGACATAACCAAAAACGTTCTTTCAAGTGAATAGGAAAAATAGGGAAAAATAGGACCACTTAAAACTAGGGCTGGACATCTTACTGATAATAAACAGGGAATTTACTCTATTTTTAATATTTGTTTCATGTCACTTTTAACACAAGACTCAAATGATATCCTAGCTATCACTATTTAGGAACTGAAGAAATAATTAATATCAATCAATTAATTATCAATCACCTAGATCAACTAAAACTGAACAAGTCTCCGGGTCTCTACAAACTGTATTAAAGGGTACTTAAAGAATTCAAGTTAGAACTTATTCAGCCGCTAACGAGCCTGTTTAACTCATCAATCCAAACTGGTGGTGTCAGAGATGTGTAAAATGGCTAAAGTAATTAATTCTCACATTTAAATTAAGGGATAATTCAATTAAGTCAAATTATCATGCAATAAGCCTGACTTCTACAGTAGGTAAATTATTAGATATTGTGTGTGTGTGTGTGTGTGTGTGTGTGTGTGTGTGTGTGTGTGTGTGTGTGTGTGTACTCACCTAATTGTACTCACCTAATTGTGGTTGCAGGGGTCGAGACTCAGCTCCTGGCCCCGCCTCTTCACTGATCGCTACTGGATCCTCTCTCTCTCTGCTTCCTGAGCTTTGTCATACCTCTTCTTAAAACTATGTATGGTTCCTGCCTCCACTACTTCACTTGCTAGGCTATTCCACTTGCTGACAACTCTATGACTGAAGAAATACTTCCTAACGTCCCTGTGACTCGTCTGAGTCTTCAGCTTCCAGTTGTGACCCCTTGTCCCTGTGTCCCCTCTCTGGAACATCCTATCTCTGTCCACCTTGTCTATTCCCCGCAGTATCTTGTATGTCGTTATCATGTCTCCCCTGACCCTTCTGTCCTCCAGTGTCGTCAGTCCGATTTCCCTTAACCTTTCCTCGTACGACATTCCCTTGAGCTCTGGGACTAGCCTTGTTGCAAACCTTTGTACTTTCTCTAACTTCTTGACGTGCTTGACCAGGTGTGGGTTCCAGACTGGTGCTGCATACTCCAGTATGGGCCTAACATACACAGTGTACAGTGTCTTGAACGATTCCTTATTAAGGTATCGGAACGCTATTCTCAGGTTTGCCAGGCGCCCGTATGCTGCAGCGGTTATTTGGTTGATGTGTGCCTCCGGTGATGTGCTCGGTGTTATGGTCACCCCAAGGTCTTTCTCCCTGAGTGAGGTCTGTAGTCTTTGTCCACCTAGCCTATACTCTGTCTGCGGTCTTCTTTGCCCCTCCCCAATCTTCATGACTTTGCATTTGGCTGGATTGAATTCGAGAAGCCAGTTACTGGACCACATGTCCAGCCTCTCCAGGTCTCTTTGCAGTCCTGCCTCATCCTCGTCCGATTTAATTCTTCTCATCAACTTCACGTCATCTGCGAACAGGGACACTTCAGAGTCTATTCCTTCCATCATGTCGTTCACATATATCAAAAATAGCACTGGTCCTAGAACTGACCCCTGTGGGACCCCGCTCGTAACAGGCGCCCACTGTGATACCTCTTCACGTACCATGACTCGTTGCTGCCTCCCTGTCAGGTATTCCCTTATCCATTGCAGTGCCCTTCCTTTTACGTGTGCCTGATCCTCCAGCTTCTGCACTAATCTCTTGTGGGGAACTGTGTCAAAGGCCTTCCTGCAGTCTAGGAAAACGCAATCTACCCAACCCTCTCTCTCGTGTCTTACTTCTGTTACCTTGTCATAAAACTCCAGGAGGTTTGTGATACAAGATTTGCCTTCCATGAACCCATGCTGGTTTTCATTTATAATCTTGTTCCTTTCCAGGTGTTCGACCACTCTCCTCCTGATAATCTTCTCCATGACTTTGCACACGATACATGTCAGAGACACAGGTCTGTAGTTTAGTGCCTCGTTTCTGTTTCCTTTCTTAAATATGGGGACTACATTAGCTGTCTTCCATTTCTCAGGTAGTTGCCCAGTTTCAAGGGATGTGTTGAAGATTGTGGTTAGAGGCACACACAGCATCTCTGCTCCTTCTCTAAGGACCCATGGGGAGATGTTGTCCGGTCCCATCGCCTTTGAGGTGTCAAGGTCACTTAAGAGCTTCTTCACCTCCTCCTCAGTTGTTCGTATGTCATCCAACACTTGTTGGTATATTCCCTCTTGATGTTCCCTTCTGTTCTGTCTTCCCACAGCCCTTCCTGTCTCTACTGTAAAAACTTCCTTAAATCTCCTGTTCAGCTCCTCACATACCTCCTGATCATTTCTTGTGAGTTCTCCACCTTCTGTCCTTAATCTGATCACCTGGTCTTTGACTGTTGTCTTCCTCCTGATGTGGCTATACAACAGTTTCGGGTCAGTCTTGATTCTCGATGCTATGTCATTTTCATACTGTCGCTGGGCCTCCCTCCTTACCTGTGCGTACTCATTCCTGGCTCTGCGACTGATCTCCCTATTTTCGTGTGTTCTCTGCCTTCTGTACTTTTTCCATTCTCTATTGCACTTTGTTTTTGCCTCCTTACACCGTCGGGTGAACCAGGGGCTTGTTCTGGTCTTCCCGTTGTTACTGTTGCCCTTGGGAATGAACCTTTCCACTGCCTCCTTGCATTTTGTTGCTACATATTCCATCATTTCATTTACTGGCTTTCCTGCCAGTTCTCTGTCCCACTGGACCTCCCGCAGGAAGTTCTTCAACCCTATGTAGTCCCCTCTTTTATAGTCAGGTTTTTCCCATTCTACTCCTGTTATTCTCTCCACTTGCAGCTCTACTATGTATTCAAAGCACAGAACCACGTGGTCGCTAGCTCCTAGGGGACTCTCATACTTGATGTCCTCAATGTCTGAGCTGCCCAGGGTGAACACAAGGTCCAATCTTGCTGGTTCATCCTCCCCTCTCACTCTGGTAGTGTCCTTAACATGTTGGTGCATGAGGTTTTCCAGCACCACGTCCAACATCCTGGCTCTCCATGTTTCGGGACCCCCATGTGGCTCCAGGTTTTCCCAGTCAATCTCCCTGTGGTTGAAATCCCCCATAACCAGCAACTTTGCTCTGCTGGAGTGAGCTCTTCTTGCCACCTCAGCAAGTGTGTCCACCATTGCTCTGTTGCTCTCTTCATATTCCTCTCTTGGCCTCCTGCAGTTCTGTGGTGGATTATACATCACTGCAATGACCACTTTGTGTTCCCCCGACTGAAGTGTACCTGCTATGTAGTCTCTTTCTCCCGTCTCATCTATTCCTTCCATTTTCTCGAATTTCCATCTGTTTTTTACGAGCAGAGCAACCCCACCTCCCCCCCTGCCCCTTCTATCTTTCCTCATGATCTGGTATCCTGGTGGGAAGATTGCATCTGTTATTGTCTCCATGAGTTTTGTTTCTGTAACTGCTATGATGTCTGGGGACTTCTCATTGATTCTTTCTTGCCATTCCTCATGTTTATTCGTTAATCCATCTGCATTTGTGTACCAAACCTTCAACTTCTGTTCTAATACTGTAACTGTGGTGCGGGGGGTGGAAACAGAGGGATCGGTGTGTGATGGTTGGTTTGGATTGTTCAGTTGCCTTGGGGGTGTCGTGGCTGGAGTCCTTCTGCAGGTGTTTCTGGGGGGTGCGCTTGTCCTTCCATTTGATCCTGGGTTATTCTGCTCTCCTTTTTCATTTCCTCCCATTTCTCCTTTCGTTTTTGAACTCTCTCTTTCATTGTCTTCCTTTCGTCCTGTGTTCTGTCTCGGTCGAGGTACACACTCCGGAACTCCTGCTTGCCTCTCAGCCGTGCTTTCTCCTGCAGGATCATGGTTCGGGTTGATTCTGCCTTGAAAATTACTTTGAGAGGCCGATTCCTTTTCTTTGTGAACCACCCAATTCTCCGAAAATTTGCCACCTGGGTCATGTCCCCCTCGCCTATCACCTTCATGATGTCTTCAATCGCTTTTTTCTCCTCCTGCTTTCTTTCATCATAAGTTTCCCCTTTAGCTTCGTCTAGCCCATAGACAAACACGGATCTCTCCCTTTCCACCTCCCACTGTGACTCCCATTGCATCCTCTGATGTGTTTTAGTTCCTTCCCGTGGAGTGTTCCTTCCTTCAGTCCCTTCCCTCGTTATGGCCCCTATGCTTCTTGGTTTATCCTTCCTGCTCACCTGCTCCTGGCCCCCACAGGTATCTGGTAAGGTCCTTGCACATGTCCTAGTTCCTTCGATGTCTTCCAACCTCTCTTTCTGTCCTAGAGTGCTCCCTGTCTTTGTTTTGGCCCCATGTGGGTTTGACAGGACCTCTGCATACAGTTTAGTTTCCATGCTTCCTTCGGACCTGTTGTCTGTGTTCGATGTAGCCATTGCCGATGCTACTTCTGTAATATCTTTGTCTCTGTGCTGTTTCAGATGTCTCAGCTCCTCTTCTAATCTCTCTATCTTGATTTCTGCTTCTGTGGCCTGTTGCTTCCACCTTCTGCATTCTGCTGCTAACCTCTCTTCCATCTTCCTTTCCAGCTCATCTAGTCTCCTTCCCCAGTCTTCCTCCCTTTTTTTGAGCTCTATCTCCCATTCCTCCCTCTCAGATTCGTCCTTGGAACCCCTTGTCCTCATCCTGGTTAGGGGGAGGGGAATAGATGGTTAGGAGAGGGGATGGATGGTTGTGGGGGAGGGGGAGGATGGTTATTGGAGGGGTAGAGATAGTTGGGGGAGGGAGTTAGATGGTTTGGGGGAGAGAGGGGATGGATGGTTATGGGGGAGGGGGAGGATGGTTATTGGAGGGAGGGAGGTTGTTGGGCGGGGGTTAGACGGTTTGGGGAGGGGTTAGGTGGTTTGGGGGAGGGGTAGGTGGCTAAGGTGAGGTGGTTAGGGAAGGGGTGGTACGTGTTTGTGTCTAGTGTTTGTGTCAAGTGGTGGAGGGTGTGTGTGTGTGTGTGTGTGTGTGTGTGTGTGTGTGTGTGTGTGTGTGTGTGTGTGTGTGTGTGTGTGGTGTGTGTGTGGTGTGTGTGTGTGGGGTGTGTGTGTGTGTGTGTGTGTGTGTGTGTGTGGTGTGTGTGTGGTGTGTGTGTGTGTGTGTGTGTGTGTGTGTGTGTGTGTGTGTGTGTGTGTGTGTGTGTGGTGTGTGTGTGTGTGTGTGTGTGTGTGTGTGTGTACTCACCTAGTTGTACTCACCTAGTTGAGGTTGCGGGGGTCGAGTCCGAGCTCCTGGCCCCGCCTCTTCACTGATCGCTACTAGGTCACTCTCCCTGAGCCGTGAGCTTTATCATACCTCTGCTTAAAGCTATGTATGGATCCTGCCTCCACTACATCGCTTCCCAAACTATTCCACTTACTGACTACTCTGTGGCTGAAGAAATACTTCCTAACATCCCTGTGATTCATCTGTGTCTTCAGCTTCCAACTGTGTCCCCTTGTTACTGTGTCCAATCTCTGGAACATCCTGTCTTTGTCCACCTTGTCAATTCCTCTCAGTATTTTGTATGTCGTTATCATGTCCCCCCTATCTCTCCTGTCCTCCAGTGTCGTCAGGTTGATTTCCCTTAACCTCTCCTCGTAGGACATACCTCTTAGCTCTGGGACTAGTCTTGTTGCAAACCTTTGCACTTTCTCTAGTTTCTTTACGTGCTTGGCTAGGTGTGGGTTCCAAACTGGTGCCGCATACTCCAATATGGGCCTAACGTACACGGTGTACAGGGTCCTGAACGATTCCTTATTAAGATGTCGGAATGCTGTTCTGAGGTTTGCTAGGCGCCCATATGCTGCAGCAGTTATTTGGTTGATGTGCGCTTCAGGAGATGTGCCTGGTGTTATACTCACCCCAAGATCTTTTTCCTTGAGTGAGGTTTGTAGTCTCTGACCCCCTAGACTGTACTCCGTCTGCGGCCTTCTTTGCCCTTCCCCAATCTTCATGACTTTGCACTTGGTGGGATTGAACTCCAGGAGCCAATTGCTGGACCAGGTCTGCAGCCTGTCCAGATCCCTTTGTAGT